>NW_027150774.1:222500-230697 GCF_020186115.1 Histomonas meleagridis
CGTTTCAGATTTCCATGTTGCTGTTATCAGCTCAATAATTAGTGATGATGTTAAAAATTTATTCGTGATTAAGATTGATAAGGTTGTTAAAAGTAGTACAAGATCAATTGAAATTTTACAGGAAAATTTATCAATGATTACATTGGGAATAAAAGGTGGATTAATAGAAGGATCTATTAAGCAGTATTTTGCAGAAGACAAAACTGAAAATAATTCGATAATAACAACAAATGTTGTTGTTTTTCCAATAATCTTATGTATAAATGTCAATCGTATAATTAATAATAGTAAATCGAATCAAAGTGTAACAATTCCAACATGGCTTGATCTTAGGCAATATTCAAACGAAACATCTGATGGATGTCCCTTTTATCGCTTACGTAGTATCTGTTGCCATATTGGAAAAGAAATTGATTCAGGACATTGGATCACATTAAAATATGTTCTCGGACATTGGGTAATTTGTGATGATAAAAAAATCGAAGTTATCGGCCTTACAGCTAGAACTCAAAAAAAAAGTACTATTGTGTCGATTGAAGATACAATAATACGTAATGTATGTTTTCTTGTTTATGAAAACACGTCAGAAGATGAACTTCAATTTAATGCACCAGTATTTTCATTAACCAATAGCAAATATATACCTCTACATCAGGAACAAGTAATAATGAATACACCGGAGTCACAAAATTATATACTTGTTCCTCATACGGAACCTATTAATTCGATTGATATTGAAAATAATTTCCCTTCCCTTTGTGGAAGATTATACGTAAATGGTGGTATAATTCTCACAAGTGTGATTAATACACCATCTGAGCCTGTATGGAAATTGTTCACTAGTTTCATAAAAGCAGGTCAAAAAGTTTTTGCAAGTGCTGAATGGAAAACTAGCAATATTGGGTGCATTAATAGGAATGAAACACTTCGAAAATTATTCAACACGCCATTCAGAGTATTTGATGATGATATTCAAATTCCCGAACAGGCTCAAATATTAATTCGATTATATGAGAGCTTCGTAGTTTATCACAAATCTTCAATTAGTGTCGAAGAATTTAGGACATTTTTACAAAATAATCTCTTTAATTTTCAGTCATTAAATATTGAAGAAGAAATAGAAAATCCAGAATATTCTTCTTCTGAAATATTAATTGAAGACACAAATGATAAAACTGAAATAGACGATATTTTGGCCGATAAATTGATTACCAAAATACAATACATGAAACAGAATGCACAAACAAATGAAGACAAAACAGATTTTCTTGATGACAATCATAATGAATTTTCATATGATTGGAGAGATCGTTGTATAATCCTTGATATAGATGACCTATATCAAGAGATAAAAAAATATATCGATGAAGAAAAAAAAAAGAAAAATCTTAACATCACATCCAAATCGAACAAAAAAATAACATTCAAGAAAAATTTATTCAATTTTACAAAGATAACAGAAGAATGTATTCAAGCGACGCAAAACTTATCGAAAATTGGCAAGCTGTCGCACAGCAAATGTTAGGTAATTGGAAACCCAGTAAATCAACATTAAAAGCATGGATAGCAAATTCAAAGAAAACACTCAAAGTATCAAATTTAACGCCTAAAGGAAGGAAAGGTTGTAAGATTACAGAGGAAGTAATCCTATGTGTCATAACAACACTTATGGATTATCTCCAATGGACTGGGATTCAAAGAACAGAATATCTCAACCTTAGATCAGGTATATTCGAAAAAGGTAGTGGTATTTCAGTTAGATCTGTAAATCGATTGATATCACAGTTGCATTTCCGTGCTAAATCAATCAAATGTTTTCCTCCGGCCAGAAATACAATAGGACTAATGATACTAAGAGCTTTTTGGGCAAGTATAGTTTTGGAAATTGCACAATTATCAAATGTTTTATTTATGTTCGTAGATGAGGCTGCTGTAACACTGTTACCAAATACAATTAAAGGTAGAGCATTAATTGGAGTAGTTCCTGCTGTAGAAGGAATCCTTGCACAACATAAACTCTCAATTCTCTCCTGTGTCATCCCAGGGTTCGGTGTTATAAGTAGGTGATTCAGAGGAAGCATAAATGGTAACGATTATGCTGTATTTATCCGTGAAGTAACAGATCTTATTAAAAGGGCAGTATGCTCAGGTAGTAATAAGATTTGCTTAATTCACGATAACTGTAAGATCCATAAGACATCCGAAACTCAAAGGGCAATTAAAAATATGAAAATCAATGAAATCCCAACCGTACCAAATAGCCCTCATTTGAATGAGGTCGTTGAAGCATATTTTGGCTTCCAAAAAACGGAAATGGCAAACTTTGATTCTACAGCTCTCATTTTTGATGATACACTGGAAAATGAGATCAAAAAAAGATGGGCTAAAGCAGAAATCAAGCTCACGGCCAAAAAATCAGAAAGATTTTACGCTAAATGGATGGCTATTCTTGAAATGTGCAAAAATGGTCAACCAATCACATCTAAGAGAATAAAATGCAATGAAAGTTTGCTTTCATCCATAAGAAACAAAGTTGTTATTTATAGGTTGAAAGAAGAATCTGAATAATGAATAATAAATCATTTCAAACGAATTTTTTTATTCCATATATGTGTTATTATTGAAGTTTGCTTAATTTATCACTAATGCAAGTGCAGTTATAGTTTATTTATTTATTTTTCGAAAAAGAGTGAAGTAATCGAAAATTAAAAAGTTATGTGTTGGCATATTTTGATCATTGAAAAAGTCATTTTTCTGAGTCACACAAAATGACTTTTTCAATATATATCTTGTGTTTATATTCAGTGAATGTTACATGTATTTTTTTTCCTCATTTTTTAGAATGTTATGCGTACCTTAATCAAAATATGCCAACACATAACTTAATTTTGTTTATTCTGAAACAAAAAATTAAATTATATTCAGTTACAATGCTAAATTTTTTTTCCCCCCATGGCGTAGACCATGGGTGCATGCACCATAAAAGTATTCATGAAAGTATGAATTTTTCCCATTCCTTAAGGTAATCAAAAATATTCATTTAATTATTAATAATCGATATGAATGTGCTTAGTCATTTATGAAAGTATAATAAGAAAAAAGTTAAAAAAGCCATAGAAAAAAATTAATAATTATTGCCTTTTTATTAATGATTTGTTTCTAGACTTCCTCGATATATGTTCACCAAACATAAGTTCTAATGTTTTCCTTCTTTATATATATTCCAGAGATTTATCAAAAAATATGCATTACTCAATATTTGATAAATTATTTAAAATTGGTCAATATATATATATAATTAAATAGAAAAATGTCAATGAAAGACTAATAAATAATTTTGATGATAAACAATATTCAGTAAAAATTCCATTATTAAAATCTGTTTATTGATTAAGAAAAAGTATAGTTCAACATTAATACATTTCAAAGGTAACTCTTAGATGTCTTTTTTGTAATTCTTAATCTTTAATTTATATTGAAATTTACAATTTTTATAATTCATTAATTATTTTCTAGTATAAATATAAATTTTTAATAATAGTAGGGGGTAAAAAATATTTTCTATATATAATTTTATTAATATATTTATGAAACAAAGTATTAAAATGAAAATGATAATATATTAGAAATTTCAATGTAAAAAATAATGTTTAATTATTTTATGAAATAGACATAAATGATATGGATATACAGATTAAATCATAAATACAAATTTAATATATAATACTTAATTAATCAAAATAAATTAAAATTTCTCGAAAATATTGATTATCAAAATAAATAAATAAATAAAAAAAAAAAAAAAAAAAAAAAATGGATCCATATGAAATAAATAAAGGGATATAGATTTAACTGTATCATTCATATTGAAAATATATAATTCAAAAATCTAAATATAATAACATTAAAAGAAATTTTTACTTATATTATTCATTAGATTAAAGTTAGTATAATATTTTATTTATCAAAATATTTAAGGAAAATTGAAAAAAAAAAAAAAAAAATTCATAATATGATTTAAAAAATGAAATTGCTTTTATGTTTGGAATTGCTACTTTTTTAAGAGCTTTTAACTAGATTGGTACTAAAGAAAAAAATACTTTAATAAGTGACTAGGAATCAAGAAGACCACTCCTTTAAATAAAAGTATATAGTTAATATATATTTTTTTATTCATCAAAAAAAAGGGTAGGATCAGGTCTTTTTGCACACTTCATATATACTATAGTAACAAAATTTAAATTTATTTTTTTTTCTTCACCAAAAAGGAATTAGTTTACTTTAATCGGTTAAATTAGTACATACAACTTATATAAAAAATAATATTTTTTATTAACTTAAAGTTATGATATGAGGGGTTGTTATGAAATATATACCAACTGAATATTATATGAAAATGATATTAATAATTCTATTGGTTCTATAAGTGAAATTTATTGTACGAATAATTTATATTTTCATCTAACTAATCCCAATGATTATCTAAAATTAATTTATTTCAATTCAAGTGTTAAAGATTTTAATGGAGAAAATTTACGATTTAAAGCATTTCGTTTTAATCACGTGTAATGCAATTTTCACAAGTTTTTATTATTTTTTATAATGGGTTTTAGGAATAATGATAAAGGATGAATGTAATATCCGTTGGAAGGCATTTTATAAATCTTTAGAAATTTTTATGGCGAAAAATGTAAAACATATAAATCAATTTTGAGACAGAATATTTTCTCACAAAAATATTTCGAATGCGATTTTTTCAATGCTATTCAAAAAATCACGCATGATTGAAAGGCATTTTCACTCTTTGAAAACAAGGTATTCAAATTCTGATATTAGGTTGGAGAGTACCTTTTCATCAATAAATTTTTTAATTTTTTTTCCAGTATTTCTGGCTGCTTCTTTTTTACACATGTGTACCATCTATTTTTGCATGAAATCGGATCTTATTTGTTTATATGTTGGGAAATCAATTTCCATCGCGTATAGTTTTTTTTTTTTTTTTTTTTTTTTTTAGAATAGCCTCTTTTGAATCTCTCGCTAATCCTAAGAATCTTGAAATCGACTGCCCCTCCATTTCCAAGCAGAGGCGTAAACGGTCGACGAAACCCGAACAAAGCTTGTTAATTAATTCCATGTCAAGTTAATTCAAACTTTTTTCAAGCAGTTTTTTAAGCTCCTCTACAGTGCTCGGCATTTGTTCAGCTACAATACGCTTCATTATTGCCCATAGTAATTCTATGGGATTTAAGTCGATGGAGTTGGGTGGCCAATCAGTAATCACATCGAGTCGCTCCTCCAGCCAATCAATAGAATCAACAGATGTGTGGCACCTAGCTCCGTCCTTCATGTACACCCAATCTAATTTTTCACGAAGTTCATTCATCCCATTGATGAAATCATATTTAATCATATTTTCTATATATTGCTCAGAGCAACTACTCACTCTTCACAGATTTTTGAATTACTACAAGTTTGCTCTTATAGTTACATGAAATTACCCCAAAAATCATAATTGACTGGGGAAATTTTACATTTCTTGATATTGAATTTGGAGTATAATCTTTTTTTCTTACCCACACCCATCGATTGTCTTTACCTAATAAATAATTTACATTCGTCCGAAAAGGCAAATTTATCCGAAAATTGTGTCTGTGTTAACATTTTTGAGCAAAAATTTTTTTCTTCCATTAATCTGTTCTTAGTTTAAAAAGCTGTTCTGTTTTAGGAGGTCGATACTGAAATCTCATTTCGTTTCTAATTTTTGAGACATATTGTAATGAAATTGATTGATGAAAAATATCTTCTATTTGTTGTGATAATTTAACTGATGTTAATGATGCGTCTTGAAGTGTTTTAATTTCGATATATTCTTTTATTTGATTATTTATTACTTGAGGCCTTCCACGTTTTGATTCTTTTGTAATTTCATTCGTTGAAGTAAACTGTCGAATTGTATCACCAACTCGATGAGTTCCAACATGCAGTATGTCTGCTATTTGTTTTTGGCTGAATCCTTGTTTGTGAAGGTTGATTATGTTCTCGACCTTGTTTATCCCTAATAATAAACGGTCTGTATTCAAAAAATTCATAGAGTTTCCTCAATGCCGATTTATTTTCACAAGTTTATTTAAAGGCCCTTATTGTGGATTTAAATTATCAAATTACTTACCAAATAACTCAACTTGTTATTTCCATAATTTAGCTTATGATTCTAAATTTATTGCTAAATTTGGTATAATAAGATCCACAATTAAGGGTACAAAAGTATTATCAATGGACGTTAAATTCAATAACAAATTAATTTATTTCAGAGATACCTTACCAAATCTTACCTGCAAACTTAAATTATTACCTTCAATGTTTGGTATTGAAGGAATCGAAAAAGAATTATTCCCCTACCGTCATTACACCTTAGAACGATTAAAATCTGGGGTAGGGTTAATCGATGAAGCAGGTATTTACAAAGACAAACCATGGGATGAAGACAAATATGTTGAATTCTTTACGAATATCAATAACATCTGTAATTGTCGCATAGATGAAGCCACTTTTAACATGTGGGAATATGCGATATTTTATTGTCGTCAAGACGTTACTATATTACGGGAAGGGTTTAACAGATTCTGCATTGGTTTTCAACAATCATTTAATATTTCACCTTTTAATTATTTATCTATTTCTTCTTTAGCCAATGCTGTATTTACAAACAAAGTTTATTCAGTTAATCAAAATTTATTTCAAGTAGGTGGTCACGTTAGACACTTTTTATCAAGAGCAGTTTATGGAGGTCGATGTATGATTGCTTACAACAAAAAGTGGCATGTCAAATAAGAATTATGTGACTTTGACGCCATATCCTTATATCCCTCCGCTATGGCTCGTATAAGTGTAATTAACGGTAATGACGACAATAACATAAGTGAAGAAAATCCCGTCACTATGGTCGTCGACAATATAGCCTTGGAAGATCTTATAGTATATCAAAATATACAATTCAAAATAGTACAAGGTTATTATTGGGATGAGGGTTATGATCCCACCATTCAAGGTGTTATCCAAGAAATATTCCAAAAACGGGTGGAATATAAACGTCAAAATAACCCTCTCCAACAAATATATAAATTAATTATGAATAGTTGTTACGGCAAAACGATAGAAAAGCCGATCAACAAAGAATGGAAGTATTTGAAGAAAGGCGATAGAGCCGATAACTACGCCTCTAAAAATTACTTCCGTATAATCGAACGCATAAAAATTGAAGATTCTGATATAGAATCCTTCAATATAAAACGTCATATTGATAAGCATTTTGACTTATCATCATTAGGCGTTCAAGTATTAAGCATGTCGAAACGTATAATGAACGAAGTGATGTGCTTAGCATATGACATTGGCTGTAAAATCTTTTATCAAGATACAGACTCAATGCATATAGTAAAATCGGATTTACCTAAATTAGAAACAGCCTTCGAGGCTAAATATAATAGAAAATTAATAGGTAATAATTTAGGGCAATTTCATTCCGATTTTACTAGTGATGATGGTAGAAGCGATGTCAACTGCGCAGTTGAAAGCTACTTCATCATGAAGAAAACCTATATCGATAAATTATTATATAATGATGGTGGTATAGGTTATATGTCTAGGGCAAAAGGTATACCTACCGATACTAGATATATACATGCAAATCTTGATTATGATGATGATATAATGAAATTGTATCGTTCTTTATATGAAGGTAATGAAATAGAATTTAATTTATTATTAGGTACAACCAAATTTAAATTAAATTCTAATCAAACTATCACTAATGTCGAAAAGTTCCCGAGAACGTTAAAGACCACATATGAAAAAGGAGACGTTAACAACTATTTTAAATAAGTAAAAAGTGCAATCGTTATTTTGTATCGTTCTTCTGAATTTTTTTGTTTTGAATGTACAGTTCTATCGTCATTCAAAAAGTGAAAAGTGCCAAAATGCTTAACGGTTTTTGAGCGTAACTTTGAAAATGAATGGTTTATATTTTATATCTCTCAAAGTCGGGCCATGTAAGATTATATCAAAATTGTATGCATTCAATTGACTTCACTGAATAATATGCAAACTATAAATAATTGCATGTGTGAGATGGAGGGTGAACGAAAGTTTTCCAGCGAATCAACCATAACCTCGAATAACATAAGTCCAGTTTGTGTTT